>NW_024039413.1:0-45000 GCF_016077235.1 Cyprinodon tularosa | reverse complement strand
GAAGACGGTAAGTCTGTAAAAAAGTGAGTAAATCATCAGAGGTGGAGGGTTAGTAACTAATCAAATGGGCCCACTGTCTCACTAGGGTGTTAGATAGATGTTAAAACAAAGTGGTTACTCAGACCAGAAGTCACAGGTTTTGTTCCTGTGTGCTGTGGGTATGTTGGTATGGATGACTATTTCCCTATTTTAGTGTCTTTCTGCAGAAGAGCAACGGCAGCTGGTTAAAGCCAGTTTCTAATGATGTTAGGTTATCATTCAGTTGGAATGGGTTAGTTGGAAACTAACCAATTATATAGATCACAGGCATGTCTTGAAGACATAAAAACCTGGGTGACTCTAAACTATCTGCTCCTGAATGCACAGAAAATATAATATTTGGACCATAGTTTTTGAAAAAGAAGCTGATTAGTCAGTCACTTCATTTGGATGTGATTAATTGATCTCAGATAATAATGTAGAAAATCTACTTCAAGGCTGAACTATTGTAATTCTTTACTATCAGGAAGTCCACAAACTGTAGTTAAAAGCCTTCAGCTGATCCAAAATGCTGCAGCCAGAGTTCTGATGAAAATGAAAAAGAGAGATCGTATCTCTCCTATCCTGGCTTCTCTTCATTGGCTTCCTGTTAAATCAAGAATAGAATTTAAAATCCTCCTTCTCACATATAAAGCCTTAAATGGCCAAGCTCCATCTGATATCAGAGATCTGATTGTTCCTTATGTTCCTAACAGAGCACTTCGCTCTCAATCTGCAGGTTTACTAGTGGTTCCTAGAATTTCTAAAAGTAGAATGGGACGCAGATTTTTTTAGTTCTCAGGCTCCTCTCCTGTGGAACCAACTACCAGTTTTAGTCCGTGAGGCAGACACCCTGTCTACTTTTAAGGCTATGCTTAAAACTTTCCTTTTTGATAAAGCTTCTAGTTAGAGTGGCTCAGGTTATCCTGAGCTATCTCTATAGTTCTGTTGCTATAGGCTTAGACTGCTGGAGGACATAAGGGTTCCTTTTCATCATTTTGCCTCATTCTATCTCTATTCTCCCACTCATGGAGATAAATATCAGCTGTGCTGCTGCCATCAACACCTTTTTTTCTGGATGTTGGAGCTTTGCCGGTTTTTCAGTGCAATCCTGTTTCTCTGACTATGATGGGCTGGATGTGCTCTCTTTTATCCTCTGACCTGACTGTGTGTTTCCTGGACTGGACCTTTACAGTTGCCTTTTGTATCTATGCTTCTTTTTCTATGTCTGCTTCTGTCTCCTTGAACCCCAGTGGGCCTCAGCAGATGGCCGCTCACACTGAGCCTGGTTCTGCTGGAGGTTTCTTCCTGTTAAAAGGAAGTTTTTCCTCTCCAATGTCGCTATAAGCATGCTTGGTGTAAGGGATTGCTTTCGAGCCAATGAGTCGATGCAATCAACTGGTTTTCCTTTGATAGAAAACTTAATCAATTTGACTGTATTATCTGGTTGAATTGGCTCTATGTAAAGGAACTGAATTGAACTGAATGTAAGAAATTAAATGTTTGGTCTGCAGGAAATACTACTGGTAAGTCACAATTAATTTAGCGACTGGAATACAATGGTGGACAGAGGGAGTTTTAGAGCGGTTTGTCAACATGCTAATCCGGCACATTAGTAAATTAAAGCCCAGTGGTAAAAGTTATAGGTTTGTGCCTCAGATTTGTTAAGCTGTAGAAGAGAGGAGGGACTATGAGAAAATTAGCATTATCACAAATTTGATACTTTAATCAGGACATGGTACAGTTTTAAATTTAAATGTATATCAGTGAATAAAAGTTATAAACTACAGCTTTAATGACTGAAGAACAACAGTAAGCTGTTTAATATAGAGTTTAAGGATTTAAATCCAACAGACTATCTAAAAACATTCATGTTCAAATTTTAAAGAAAACATCATCTGCTAATAAACATCTGGTGTAGATTGGACATCAAACTCTGTGTGACACCACGCCATAGCAGATATTAGGCATTTACAATCAAAATAAGAGATTATTAAGTTTGTCAGCTTTCTCAGCCAAACAGTCCGAGTTCAAAATTCATGTTGCAACACAAAGGTTGTTGGTTAAGGCAGTCATTTGCATTATTTTAAGTTCAGCTCCAACTCATTGGCGGATGATTCTCCATACTCAGGGGGACTCCAGAGAGTCCGCTGACACATCCAAACAAAGCTCAAAGTTTAGGGCTACATATATGTACTTGGTGACACCCAATAAACCACTCATTAGAAAGATACTGCACATGTGGAAAAAAAGTATTTGCTTCACACTTACATTTTGAGCTATAGACCTATTTTTGGCTTGGTAAATATCGTGCCATTTCTGTGGGCGGAGCATAGCTGGAGGAAGAAAGATTCTTCTTAGCTCCTTAAAATGGTATCAAACAAATTCTGCTAGCTTGGTTTTGTTTTGTTTTTTTTAATAAGGGCAATTTTTCTAAATATCTATGTTTATTGACTTTCCTAGACTCTGGATAGTTATTTAAAAAGCTATCTTTAGCAGACTGAACCACATCATTCGATCTATACACTCTCACTCAGTGGCTGGATAATCTGACAGTATTATATCTGGTTGAGTGCCATGACATTTAGACTTAGCTAAGTGAAATATGTATGGTAAAAAGAAACAGAGGCCAAACCTAACTGGGAAAATGCCAGAAAATGACCATGTAACAGACTAGGGTCATTGTAAACTGAAGAAACATCTATGGTCTTGATGGTGACCTGCACATGCATGGGCAGGTGAGTAAAGTTACATAACCAGACCTTAATCCATACCAATGAAAGCCAATATTTCATTTATCATAACTTATCTGGTATGAAATGTGCACAGCATATGCAAGCATGTTTGATGACCATCTCTGTCCCGACCCCTAATTTTATTGTGTTTAATCCAAGGTGCTTTCTTTCCTAAGGTCTGGCAGCGGCAGCAAGTATGGGATGAAGTTCCAAATTGTCTGTGCCCTGTCAACTTTGACATCCAACAACACAAGATGCCAATTTAAACTGGTTTGATAGCCACCTGTGCTCGTTTTTTCATTGGCCATCTCTAGCTGTCGGGTTTTTTTGCCTCTATCTAAAGTGCTCATTATGCTTAATGCATGGACAGTCCATGTGGGATATAAGCCACCCATCACATTTATACCCTGTGAGGGTTTCCCTCTGTTCTGAAAGGCTCTGGGGGGGGGGGGTATTTAGCACAAACAGCAAGCTGACAACCCCACACTACATGAAACAGTAGAAAACACAGCTGTTTACAACTGTATCAAAGTCTCTTCATGCCATTCAAGAGCGACAGAAATTTCTTTCCTGGAGTTTTTCCACAATGTGTTGCTAGAGGTGATATTTCTGAGCTAAATCATGTGATGTTTTTAGATGTTTACATTTGTGAGTCCCCGCGGAGGGCTGTGGAAGACCAAAATGATGAAATTTGGCCATGTGGACCTCAGGAACGCATCAAGCATTAACCAAGCTTAACACAATTCTTTACGTGTGACTTCACCAGAAAAAGGGACAACAGGAGTGTAAAGATGTAGAATATGATACGTTCAACTTTGAAATCTCAAATATCCACCAAACATGCACTTCTGCTTACAGTATTCTTACTATAGGTCCACCTGTGTAGAGGCCTTTAGCCTGATTTATACTTCGAAGCTAGGTTGTCTCCGTATGTTTCGCAGTGAAAACAGAGACGTCCCCGCCCCCTCCGCAGACACTATGCTTCACCTCTCCAAACTTGTAGGTGACTGCAGACAGGAGGCCTCTGATTGGTCAAATCAACATCCGCTCTACTCTTTGCGTATTTCCTGTTTGGTACCTTACCAGCTCTATTTGTTTGTATGACCGCCATTGTGGAAAACAACTTGTGAAGATGGACCAGCTAGAAGAGCGAGGTGCGCGAGAACACTGGGACCCTTTTTCCACCTGGATCCCCGCTTTTTTTCGGTCTTATGTCCCTCCGTTGTCAGACAAACTTGCCCCCACTTCCTCACCCCCTCGGCCGTATCTAGACCCACAGCTAGTTCCTGATTGTCCCTCTTGCATTGCTGCGTGGAATCACATATCACAGACCCTGCTTCAAAATTGGGCATAAATCAGAAATATCTTGCGACAAGCTCACTGCCAGAAACTGCTGCAGGGAGTATAAACAGCCCTCTAGGGCTCCAGACAAGGAATAAACTTTGGGATTTTTGTGCAGACTATTGATTGTAAAACAGTTTTAAAGACTTGTTTAGATTTTATCTCTGTTGATTAAAGGTGTCACAGTTGATCAGGCATTTTGAGACAGTTTCAACCAACATAACTTTGCAAAGAAACATGGACATAGTCCAGCTGAGAAAAGAGTGACAAACTTAGACTTTTGTGAAATAGCAAATGTATTAATTTCTTCACCACTATCTATTTACAACACTACCAGTGCATGAAGTGGATAAAACCATTTTTAGTTTGGGTGCAAACTGCTAATTAAATGCTGGCTAGCTGACTAGTTGTTACCACTCCCCTCCTCTGAAGATCACCTACTCTTCTACAAACCCAGTTGCATTATTCCACAGGTAAGGGAAACATTGTTCAAAATGTTATAGAGATTATTTTTAAGAAAATCTAACCTATACCACGGTCGGCCTCAGCAGATGGCCGCTCACACTGAGCCTGGTTCTGCTGGAGGTTTCTTCCTGTTCAAAGGGAGTTTTTCCTCTCCACTGTCGCTACAAGCATGCTTAGTGTGAGGGATTGCTGAAGAGTCAATGAGTTGATGCAATCAACTGGTTTTCCTTAGATAGAAAACTTTTAATCAATTTGACTGTAGTCAAACTGATTTGAGTTGACGTGTTGTGAATTGGCGCTTTATAAATAAACTGAATTGAATTATACGTTTTACTTTAGGCAGTTTCCTAAAGGTGATGTGGTTTTTTTAAAGAAATTTCCTGTAGTTTCTATAAAGGTCCTTATAAACACTGCATTTATTTTTAATCCACATGGAAATTTCTTATACCATTGTAATACAATAGTCATTATGCTAGGCCATGATGTAGCGCTTTGATGCTAAATTATAGCAGATTTATGGTGCGTTTTTCTAAGCCTGATGTACCTGGAGTCAAGAGATGGATTTGAAGTTTTCAGAAGTTGCAGATTGGTTATCTATACAGAAAAAAAAGGCGTGGTGTTTTAGCTTGTCTTTTTTACTCTGAAGCTGATTCCAGATTTTAAAAACTTTGTTACTCACGGCTTCCAACGCAAACAGCATTTCCACAACTAAAAGATGTAAAGCATGGGAACATTCGCTAACATTGTTCCCATTTGGTATGCTGTGATCGTAAATATAGGTTTGGTTTTATGTGTTTCTTTTTTTTAATAGAAATGCAGTATGTTTATGAGATGTGATTAGACCGATTAAATCAGTGAAATAACACATGCTGCATGTAACACTGCTCACAGGAACCCCCTTTTTACAGCTGCTACATGTATTACTTTATACATTAGATAACAGGGTAAATGTAGAGGGCGGACTCCTCTGAACAGCATCAAACAAGTCTATGAGTCACTTTTTCTAACATACAAAATGTGTGGATTTAACTGGATGTGTTGATTAATTTAATAATGTATCATCACCATAGCTACTTCTTGCATTGCTACTAAGAATAAAGAAATAAAAAAACAAGAAATCAAGTTTTGTTGAAGGTTACATGTCACCAAAAAAACAAGACAAAATTAAAGTTTGCTATAATGTGTTTAACTGATTTCTCACAATGCTAGAAAATCATCATAAACTCTTTGCTTTGCATTTTAACCTTCTTTGAGCCAAAAATGCAGTTTAACCTTATCAGACCTTGAGATACAGGTACTGTAAGACTGTGGCGCTTCTTTAATAGGAAAGCACTCATGCTAGACATAGAGTGATGGTTTATGTGATTCTGGAGTGACTGGAATTACCTGTAGAAGAGCTGGAAGGTAAATACTTAAAACAACAGCCTTTTTTTTTTTTTTTTTTCGCTAAAACACTTGAACCAAAACACCACTTACAGAAGCCAAGAAGAGTGAGGTGATGTCTAGTTACATCGCTTGGTGCCCGACTGACCTCTACAGCTTTAGCAGCAAAAGCTCAGCACCAAGATACAACCAAAGTGTGGAAGAATGTTGCACAGATTACTGCATTAATCTCATCCATGTCTGTGAAACCAAGCCCCCAATCTTTCACACATGACTCTATTTATTTCTCCAACAAATACTTCAAACATCTTCTTTCCTGATTTTTCACACTGCAGAGCTGGAGACCTGGAGCCAGCCCACGTCAGTGTAGGCCCCCGTCACGTGCCAGTACAGCGCCCCCATCAGTTTGGTCCAAACCATCTGCACTTCCACTGTGAAGAAATCTGGGAAGTCTTCTGACAGCACCTCCAGGATCACTCCGCTCAAGATCTGGGTGAAAGAAATATATTTTTAAATTTGGGTGAGGGGGGAAAACAAAGCCAGGGTTTACAGAAAAAAAAAATTGCATATTTTACAGTAGCAGCCATTCAAAATGGTCCTTCCCAGCCGAATGGCAGCCAACTTCCCGCGAAATCCCAGCAATATCCCCTCCAACTTACAACCACTGGAGTGACCTCGTTATATTTTTTTTTTTATGTGACTCGACCCTTTTACTGAATTACGGTAAATTAAGATCTAAAGAATCTTTATCTCCTCAGTTTACAGCTGTATAAGAGGACCCTTTGTAAAGCAAGAGCAGCATACTTCTCCTCTTTAATAGAGGAGAATAAGAATAATCCTAGATTTCTTTTTAATACAGTTGCCAAACTCACCCAGAGCCATAGCTCTGTTGAACCGTCCATTCCACCTGCTCTTAGCAGCAATGATTTTATGGGATTCTTTATAAATAAGATTGATCTTATTGAAAAATAAGATCATAAGCACTCCTCTATCCGTGATTGTATCTGAGGTAGTCATGGAATCTGAACCGGGTTTAGACTGCTTTGATCCAGTTGAACTTTCAGAGTTAGCACAATTATTGTCTTCATCTAAGCCTTCAACTTGTATGTTAGATCCAGTTCCAACCAGGTTATTTAAGGAGGTATTCCCTTTGATCTTCTCCTCCATTTTAGATGTGATTAATCTATCTCTGTTACAGGGATATGTACCTAAAGCTTTTAAGGTTGCTGTAATTAAACCTCTGCTTAAGAAACCGTCTCTTGACCCAGATGACTTGGTCAATTATAGACCTATATCCAATCTTCTTTTCTTATCTAAAATCCTTGAGAAAGTAGTTGCCAAACAAGTTTGCGATCACTTACACCATAATGAACTTTTTGAAGAGTTTCAGTCTGGCTTTAGAGCTCATCATAGCACTGAAACAGCTCTGGTGAAAGTCACTAATGATATTCTCATGGCCTCAGATAATGGACTTGTATCTGTGCTCGTTCTGTTGGATCTCAGTGTTGCATTTGATACAGTTGACCATAATATTCTTTTAGAAAGACTTTTTTGGGGGGAATTATTGTTATTAAAGGATCAGAACTAGACTGGTTTAAATCGTAACTATCTGATCAATTTCAGTTTGTTCACGTTAATGACAAATCTTCCTCATGCTCAAAGAGTACCTGTGGAGTACCACAGGGATCAGTAATAGGACCAATTCTCTAGATGTTGGAGATCTGCCTGTTTTCCAGTGTAGTCCTGTTTCTCTGACTGTGACTAACTGGATGTGCTCTCTTCATCCTCTGACATGGGAGCTAGCTCGGAGCTCGTCTGCCTGGCTGTGTGTTTCCTGGACGGGGCCACCTTTTACAGCTGCTTTTTGTATCTATGCTTCTTTTTCTATGTCTGCTTCTGTCTCCTTGAACCCCAGTGGGCCTCAGCAGATGGCCGCTCACACTGAGCCTGGTTCTGCTGAAGGGTTCTTCCTGTTCAAAGGGAGTTATTCCTCTCCACTGTCGCTAAAAATATGCTTAGTGTGAGGGATTGCTGAAGAGTCAATCCATCAATGTAATCAGTGGTTTTCCTTAGATAGAAAACTTTGAATCAATTTGACTGGATGATCTGGTGAACTGGAAAGTTCCTTGAGATGACATGTGTTGTCTGTTTCTCGATTAACAAGAATGCAACACGGCCTAGGTTTAGCAGTTTTTCAGATGGGCCAGTTAGAATGTAATCAAAATGGGGGATAAAATCCATTAAAAATAGTTATTTAATGATCTTTAAAAAGGTTTGCCAGTAAAAGACAAGGGTTTAAAAGTTCTTCTTTTATCATAAAACAATGCAGTCCAGGTTTGAGGGGTCGAGGTGTTGAAGTTCTTGACTGGGACCAGTTTAAATGTGTTCAAAATGCAATAAAATCAATTACCATAATTGTTTACTGGTCTTTAAAAAAATTTAAAAAAAAGATCACAAGTCAAACTATCAGTACAGAGCAATGCATTTCAGGTTTGAAGAGTATAGGTGTTTGAGTTTATGACCTAAACCAGCGTGAATGAGACCAAAAAAAAACTATAAAATCAATTAAGACGGTTCTTTACTGGGGCTTGAACCAACAACCCTCCAGTTGCAGGAAAACTCCTGCATCTAACGCACCACATAATTGTCAATTCTGGAGAATGTCTCGAAGGGTGGTTCTGTCTCCAGAACTCAATAAAATTAAATTATTTAATACACTGTAGCAGCTCTCTTCCTGTTGATTTTTGGAAGCATCAGATCCAGCAGATCTATCCAAACTAAGCATCCATGATAAGGTTACCAGGTAAATCAGCCAAGGACAAAAACAGGTGTCTAAAAATGATGGATTAACTTCATTGTGATCATATATATTAACCAGATTTAATCGAACTGAGAAAATGTCGCACTGTATAATGAGGTATCTGCCTCATCTGTCTTCATCCACACTAATAAGATGAAAAGGCACAGAGTTGTGTAACAGTATAATTACTGCACAGCAGTGTGAGAAGCTGAGAATACATTCCCAGGCCACTTCCTCCTCACTTTGGTTACATCTTCAGGAGTCAAGTGCATTTCCTGAGCAAACACTATTCTAGCTTTAATTGTTTGATCCTTCTCATAAGGGGTGCACCGATAAATCGGCCGGCCGATCGATCGGCCCCGATTTCCTTAATTTAGGTTGATTGGTGATCGGCCGATATTTACATATGAAACCGATCTTAACCACCGATCTATTTACCTCCGCGAGTGTCTTAAAATCAGTTGCTATTCCATATTTTTTCTGATCTTTTGTTGAAGTTTTGTTTTTTGAAATGTAAAAAAATCAAAAGACCAATGTTGTAGTCTTAAGTTTGTTTTATTTAATTAATATTTATTATTTAATTCATTTCTATGTCAAGGCTCTACCTCATGGGCAGTTAAAACAAGTTTATAATGGTTCAAGGCTATTGTTCAAGGGCATGCTTTTCAAGAAAAGATTGTAACATTGACAGTGAATTGCGATCTTGCAACACAGTGTTGGTTATAGCAAAAAAAATTATAAAATCGGTATTAACCAAAAATCGGAATCGGCAGGTCAGACTTTTTAAAGATCGGTAATCGGAAATCGGCCGGAAAACTGCAATCGGTGCACCCCTACTTCTCATAACTGTCACAGTCTTGGTTCCCTTAAGTTTTCTTTTAAGTATTCATTTTCACTTAGATCCATGTTTTTCTTTGTTTTCTAGTTTTATTGGTTTAATTCCTATTTTTGTTGACGAGGTTCCTGAAAGGCTGAGACAGCAGGCGGAGGTGTGGACACAGACAGGGCTGAGGTTAATGGAAGAGCAGGAGCCTTAGCATGATGGCGCAGATGAACGAGGATCTCAGTTACTTCAGCTTAGAGCTGAGAAACCTTGTGATCTACAATCTTACGCCAAGAGTTGCCTGCGGATAGGTCCATGTTTGGCCAGATTATTCTTTAAGAACCGTAGAACCTTGGACTCAACGGATTCTCTGGTTGAGAGTTCAGTCTGATTCAGAGGGAGAGGAACCTGGGGGGCCGGAGATGTTCGCTGCTTGCTGCCATTACTGCATCAGAGTGCAGGGTGCAAGGGAGCTGGCGCCAGGCAAGCAACAGTGTCTGTGAGGGATCATCCAAAGCCAAAGTACAGTACAAAATAGTTTCAGAGACCAGGTGATCAAACAATCAAAGAGGTTTCCAAGGAGAGCACAAAGAAGGAGCATGGGTTGATGCTGGTTTTATATGGGGGCCTTGTGTTGTGTACAACGCTTGTAGGGGGGAAATGTGCCTTTGGTGTTTTAAAACTGGTGGTATTTTAGGCTTGCGTATTTATGGAAGAATTCGGACTTCATATTGTCTGTCTTATTCTTGTATGAGCTGAATATATATAGAGGTATATTTGTATATCTATAAAAAAAAAAAAAAAACACAAAAGCACCGAATAGACAAATTCCGTAACATAATATTTCCGATTCCGCAAACAGCCTTTAATTTTTCTGGCTTTTTTCCACTGTGAACAATGCTTTTGTTAAATGCATCTTCCTGAATGGGTACCGAGAGCTAAAAACATGCTATAGTGATTAAGGATTTTATCCATGTTCTTCCAGCTCGTTCACAGTCCAAAACCTCTTGCAGGGTTAATCAGAGATTCTGCTGCGACCTTTGGAGTTATTATTAGTATGCATGGTTGTGTGCAGCTCTGATGGACGGCATCGATCTGTCAAAGATGTTCTCAGCCTGGTGACAGCAGAAACACAAATTCTGCCTTTCGGACTATTTACCAGAAAAAAAAACATAGCAGCAGGAATTATACCTACTTTAATAATAAAAGCCTCGGATTTCTATTCTGCAATCGACAGTCATTTACATTTTAGACTAGCATGACTCGTCACAATAACTGAAAAGACTAAAATGATCCTTTTGAAGTAGGGATTGTCGTATGCAGCCTGGTGGATAATAACAGCTATTAATGAACAGTTTGGGCCGTTGTTATATTTTTGATAATTATGTATAAATCTCTGCAGTCAGAGTTATAACTTCAGAGGGATTTCTAACCTTTGTTCAACTAAAAGCATCAGTGAATTATGTGCCATCTAAAGGAAGGTAGAGCACCCTAAAATCTAGTAAGAGTAGAAAGGAGTCATCCAAGAAATGACTCAAGTTGGAATAAAAAAGTACTTTAAAAAGTTTACTCAAGTACCTAGGAACTGTTGGCTCATAATATTTGATTTAATCTCTAAAATGGTGTAATCAGACATAGAGGTCAAAATCTGGTATTTGAAAGTTATTATATTATTATTTATATTTAATCCTTCTGCTTCATTCTATCTCTATTCTCCCACTCTGCAGAACCTGTTAAATCCAGAATAGAATTTAAAATTCTCCTCCTCACATATAAAGCCTTAAATGGCCAAGCTCCATCTGATATCAGAGATCTGATTGTTCCTTATGTTCCTAACAGAGCACTTCGCTCTCAATCTGCAGGTTTACTAGAGCTTCCTAGAATTTCTAAAAGTAGAATGGGAGGCAGATCTTTTAGTTATCAGGCTCCTCTCCTGTGGAACCAACTACCAGTTTTAGTCCGTGAGGCAGACACCCTGTCTACTTTTAAGGCTAGGCTTAAAACTTTCCTTTTTGATAAAGCTTATAGTTAGAGTGGCTCAGGTTATCCTGAGCTATCTCTATAGTTCTGCTGCTATAGGCTTAGACTGCTGGAGGACATAGGGACCCCTTTTTCATCATTCTGCTTCATTCTATCTCTATTCTCCCACTCTGCAGAATCTGTTAGTTCAATCTCTAACGTTCTGCTCTCTCTGCTTTTTCTCATAGTAGCTTCATCTGGTCTGTTCCTGTTTGGCTGTGACTCCATCCTGGAGAGAAATATCAGCTGTGCTGCTGCCATCAACACCTTTGTTTCTAGATGTTGGAGCTTGGCCTGTTTTCCAGTGTAGTCCTGTTTCTCTGACTGTGACTAACTGCCTCTAAAAGTCTACTAGTTAATGACTTGATTTGTGATAATCACATTGACTTGTTTTGCCTTACAGAAACCTGGCTGCAGCAAGAGGATTATGTGAGCATAAATGAGGCAACTCCTTCAAGCTATTTAAATTTTCACATCCCCAGAAGTTCTGGGCGAGGAGGAGGAGTAGCAACAATCTTCCAGTCTGACTTACTGATTACTCCCAAAACAATTAATACCTACAACTCTTTTGAACATTTAACCCTTAATTTCCCTGATCCAAATTTCAAGGCAAGAAAACCTCTTCTTTTTGTAACTTTGTATCGTCCACCAGGTCCTTACTCTGAATTTTTAGATGAGTTTTCAGAGTTCCTTTCTGATTTGGTATTAAATACTGACAGGGTCATCATAGTGGGAGATTTTAACATCCATGCTGACATTGAAGGCGATAGCTTAAGAGCAGCCTTTAATGCTATCTTAGACACTATTGGCTTTGTTCAAAATGTGAATAGTCCCACGCATTCTCATCTTCATACTTTGGATCTTGTGCTGACATACGGCATAGAATGTGAAGAAATAACAGTATTTCCTCACAACCCTGTCCTCTCTGACCACTTTCTAATAACCTTCAGGATTACTTTAACAGAGTTCTCCTCCCCCAAAAGAAGGTTCAATTTTAGTAGATCTTTATCAGATAGTGCAGTTATAAATTTTAAAGAATCTGCTTCACTTTCTCTCTGCTCTGTGTCACTGAGCAGTGCTGCAGAGTGCAAAAGCTTAGCTTATTCCCCTTCACAGGTTGATGATTTTGTTGATGGGGTTGCTAGTTCTCTGCGTATTGCCTTAGACAACGCAGCTCCTTTGAAAATGAAAACCGTTAAAAATAGAAAGCTTGCTCCTTGGTTTAATGCAGAGCTGCGTACTTTGAAGCAAAATGCTAGGAAACTGGAGAGAAAATATCGCTCCACAGGCCTGCGAGAGTCCTTCCTAGTCTGGAAAAATGGTTTACTGCTGTATAAGAGGACCCTTTGTAAAGCAAGAGCAGCATACTTCTCCTCATTAATAGAGGAGAATAAGAATAATCCTAGATTTCTTTTTAATACAGTTGCCAAACTCACCCAGAGCCATAGCTCTGTTGAACCGTCCATTCCACCTGCTCTTAGCAGCAATGATTTTATGGGATTCTTTATAAATAAGATTGATCTTATTAAAAATAAGATCATAAGCACTCCTCTATCCGCGATTGTACCTGAGGTAGTCATGGAATCTGAACCGGGTTTAGACTGCTTTGATCCAGTTGAACTCTCTGAATTAGCAAAATTATTGTCTTCATCTAAGCCTTCAACTTGTATGTTAGATCCAGTTCCAACCAGGTTATTTAAGGAGGTATTCCCTTTGATCTCCTCCTCCATTTTAGATGTGATTAATCTATCTCTGTTACAGGGATATGTACCTAAAGCTTTTAAGATTGCTGTAATTAAACCTCTGCTTAAGAAACCGTCTCTTGACCCAGATGACTTGGTCAATTATAGACCTATATCCAATCTTCCTTTCTTATCCAAAATTCTTGAGAAAGTAGTTGCCAAACAAGTTTGCGATCACTTCCACCATAATGAACTTTTTGAAGAGTTTCAGTCTGGCTTTAGAGCTCATCATAGCACTGAAACAGCTCTGGTGAAAGTCACTAATGATATTCTCATGGCCTCAGATAATGGACTTGTATCTGTGCTCGTCCTGTTGGATCTTAGTGCTGCATTTGATACAGTTGACCATAATATTCTTTTAGAAAGACTTGAATATTTTGTTGGAATTAAAGGAACAGCACTAGACTGGTTTAAATCTTATCTATCTGATCGAATTCAGTTTGTTCATGTTAATGATAGATCTTCAACACGCTCAAAGGTTACCTGTGGAGTACCACAGGGATCAGTGCTAGGACCAATTCTCTTTACTTTATACATGCTCCCAATTGGTAGAATTATTAGACAGCATGGGATTAATTTCCACTGTTATGCTGATGATACCCAGCTATATCTGTCTATAAATCCAGATGAAGCTAACCCATTACATAGATTACAGGCATGTCTTGAAGACATAAAAACCTGGATGACTCTTAACTTTCTGCTTCTGAATGCAGACAAAACAGAAGTTATAGTCTTTGGACCAGAGTCTCTGAAAAAGAAACTGATTAGCCAGTCACTTCATTTGGATGGGATTAAACTGATTTCAGATAATAAAGTAAAAAATCTTGGTGTTATTTTTGATCAGGACCTGTCATTTAAATCCCATATCAAAGAGGTTTCTAGAATTTCCTTCTTTCATCTGAGGAACATTGCAAAAATTAGAAATATCCTGTCCAGGGGTGATGCTGAGAAACTAGTCCATGCATTTGTTACTTCAAGGCTGGACTATTGTAATTCTTTACTATCAGGAAGTCCACAAACTGTAGTTAAAAGCCTTCAGCTGATCCAAAATGCTGCAGCCAGAGTTCTAATGAAAATAAAAAAGAGAGATCATATCTCTCCTATCCTGGCTTCTCTTCATTGGCTTCCTGTTAAATCAAGAATAGAATTTAAAATCCTTCTTCTCACATATAAAGCCTTAAATGGCCAAGCTCCATCTTATATCAGAGATCTGATTGTTCCTTATGTTCCTAACAGAGCACTTCGCTCTCAATCTGCAGGTTTACTAGTGGTTCCTAGAATTTCTAAAAGTAGAATGGGAGGCAGATCTTTTAGTTATCAGGCTCCTCTCCTGTGGAACCAACTACCAGTTTTAGTCCGTGAGGCAGACACCCTGTCTACTTTTAAGGCTAGGCTTAAAACTTTCATTTTTGATAAAGCTTATAGTTAGGGTGGCTCAGGTTATCCTGAGCTATCTCTATAGTTATGCTGCTATAGGCTTAGACTTTTGGAGGACATAGGGACCCCCATTTCATCATTCTGCTTCATTCTCTCTCTGTTCTCCTATTCTGCAGAATCTGTTAGTTCAATCTCTAACCTTCTGCTCTCTCTGCTTTTCCTCAGAGTAGCTTTGCCTCGTCTGTTCCTGTTTGGCTGTGACGTCATCCTGGAAAAAAAACATCAGCTGTGCTGCTTCTATCAACACCCTTGTTAATAGATGTTGGAGATCGGCCTGTTTTCCAGTGTGGTCCTGTTTCTCTGACCGTGACTGAGTGGATGTGCTTTCTTCGTCCTCTGGCATGGGAGCTGCCTTGGAGCTCGTCTGCCTGGCTGTGTGTTTCCTGGACGGGGCCGCCTTTTACAGCTGCTTTTTGTATCTCTGCTTCTGTCTCCTTGAACCCCAGTCGGCCTCAGCAGATGGCCGCTCACACTGAGCCTGGTTCTGCTGGAGGTTTCTTCCTGTTAAAAGGGAGTTTTTCCTCTCCACTGTCGCTACAAGCATGCTTAGTGTGGGGGATTGTATTTGAGTCAATGAGTCAATGCAATCAACTGGTTTTCCTTAGATAGAAAACTTTGTATCAATTTGACTGTATGATCTGGTTGAACTGTAAAGTGCCTTGAGATGACATGTGTTGTGAATTTGGCGCTATATAAATAAACTGAATTGAATTGAATTGAATTGGATGTGCTCTCTTCATCCTCTGACATGGGAGCTGGCTCGGAGCTCGTCTGCCTGGCTGTGTGTTTCCTGGACGGGGCCGCCTTTTACAGCTGCCTTTTGTATCTATGCTTCTTTTTCTATGTCTGCTTCTGTCTCCTTGAACCCCAGTCGGCCTCAGCAGATGGCCGCTCACACTGAGCCTGGTTCTCCTGGAGGTTTCTTCCTGTCCCTTTTTTCTCTCCACTGTCGCTACAAGCATGCTTAGTGTGAGGGATTGCCTTCGAGTCAATCAACTGATTTTCCTTAGCTAGAAAATTTAGAATCAATTTGGCTGGATGATCTGTTGAACTGGAAAGTGCCATGAGATGACGTGTTGTGAATTGGAGCTATAGAAATAAACTGAATTGAATTATAAAAAATATATATTCAGGCAGAAAAAAATACTAAATATTTATTAAAATATTTATCTAAACAGTACAAAGAGAGAAATCAATTTGACTTAAAATTTCTACGGTTTTACTGTATTTACACCTGATCTCTGAATAATAATAATAACTACTGATGTATAGAATAACCACAAGATCTACTCAAGAAAAAGCAGCATTCTCACAAGAATATAACTTAAGTTAATGCTGATGAAGATTCTCAGTCATCCAGGTCATAGTCATTCCGTAAAAGTTCAAAAAAATCCACTGGACTTGGTTTCCAAGATTTGAAGACTTTTGCCAATTGAGAAAGCTTCCTGGAGAGGTGGCGAAACGTCTTCAGATCTTGGAAACCAAGTCCAGTGAATTTTTTTTTTTTTTTTACGGAATACTTAAGTAAATATAATAGATAACTTTTGTTTTGTTTTTCAAAAAAATGCTCAGGAAACTGTAACTAGTTACAACCATCCTCCTGAGTCATGTATGATTTATGAAATAGAATTTTTACATTTTTTAACAAATTGCTCAAACAGATCCGAAGGTCTCAGCTCACATAATATTGTTCAGCAAGTTTTAATCCATGCCACTTTACATATGAAAAGCATGATTGGTAATGTGAGGCTTTTAAAGTATGGTTTCGGTTAACTTTTTAAAGTAGAAGTTCGCTCATATTCAGAATTCAAACTTCTGAAAGTACATTAAATATAAAATGATTCCATCCTGTTCAATAAATGATCAGTGTTTTTAATTCAGAGTAATTTTCATGTGAATGTGCTTTACTGGAGGCATCCATGTTTGTCAAAGAACACTACTGCCACCTACTGGTTAGTGACGTCACGGTGCGGTATCGGCTGTTGATCAAGTCCCAGTGCTGTATCTCGTGTTTGTCACAACGCGCTATTATCCAAGTCATCTTGAAAACATTCTTCTTCCAAATGTTGGCTACATATTACGGGTTTTTTCTCTGGCCAGAAGTTCGATGGCAAATCCTCCCTCTTCAAGTTGGCGATCCAACGACCAACCCGTCCGTGGAGGATCAGGAATCAGAAAGGTGGAATAACTCTTTCTTTCACTTTTACCCGATGTATTCCAGCATCCAGCTGCCATGCACGTGGGCATTGTCAGTTTCACTATAGCTCTGGTGAATTTCAATGGTGAAGTCCTCTGGAAATCTTCAATAATTGTTGTTGATTGAGGATGTGTCTAGTAGTTCCCATTGATTTAGCTTGTAAAGCGGGGAGAATGGCGCTAGGCTTACCGCACCGTGACGTCACTGCTGGAAGATGGCAGGAGGGAGGGGCTACTATATTGGGGCAAAGATGGCCGCTCCCAGACTCAGTGATCGCGAAGTAAATTATTGTTTTGTTTTTTTTACTGATTAATGTTAAATACATTGAATCATCGCAAACATATTAGTTTTAGGTATAAATAATGATCCATTGATCATTCCTTGCTCACTGGACTTTTCCTTTAAATCTCAGTGTAAGCATTTATTTCGCAATAAAAGGATTTTTTTTTTTATTCTTTTCTCCTCTTCTCTATAACTCTGTATCTAGCAGGTGCATTGTGTATTAGAGTAATATCGCCTTCAGCCACTTTCTCATAATTGTCCAATCTCTGTTCATCTGAAGGCTGTTGCATGACCGCAAGGAGAGAAAAACTATTTAAGTACGATCTAATTTGGAAGGAAACTTGTAGAAAGCGACTGAGTCTCGTTTCGCTGACCTCTAGGATCATTAACTGAGCTGCAGTGAATTACAGATTTCATGCAAAAGGAAGAAAAGGCGTCTGACTTGGGTACATTTTAAGCATTTTGCCTCTACAAACTAGATCTGTACATTGTTCTGATAACTGATTCCAGAATATAAAAGTGAACACTACCTGCGTGTCAAAATAAATGCAGGTATGTAAAATAAAATGGAGAACGAAAGTCTAAAACAGAAATATCTGACCTAAATAAATTAATGAAAAATGAATGATTTAGTTTTCAGTTCCTACCTTAAAATAAATTGGTTCCACTTTGTGTTTGATGGCATGGGCCTTCCCCACCAGGGCCAGCACTGAGGACACCTTCTCTGGGTCATTCAGGTTCTCCACCACCGTGTTGAGGGCGTTCATCACCCTGCAGGCGTGCTGCCTCAGTTGGCTGCTTTGCTCCATCTCCTCAGGGTCCTCCATGTCTTGGAACTGGCTGAAATACTGCTTCGCAGATGGAAAGTTGACAAAAAACCTAAAGAACAAAGAATATTTCAGGACAAATAAATAATTAATATATAAAGCATAATAGGTGGGTTTAAAACCATTATAATAAGGCGTTGCAGACTGAGAAGGTTTCTTTTTTCCAAAGTAGCTTACAAGTCAGACAAAGTGTAAAAGCTACGTGCCCAAGGGGAACCCGGTGATGCTATTTCATTAATCGAAGAGCAGAAGGTGATTGAAACAAGCTACGGCTTGATGCCAACATGTTTGTTAGCTGTCAGAATTCAGTCAGAATTCTGACTTTTTTTCTCATATTATACTGAAATAAAATTTAAAAATCAGTTAACTTTTTTCCCCAGTGGCCCTAATCCTCTTCTCTACTATCCATGTGTTATATTGTGTTATATTCTATTGGCGAGCCGACAGTATCCTAACCACTTCATAAAAACATGATGAAAGATCAGAAATGAGAGATGCTCAACAATTTACAGCAGGTTTTTATGGAGTAGGTGCTGCTGCTGTAGAGATGTCTGGGTGGATGTGCAATTAAGGCAACAACGTTATATATATCTGATTTGGTACCATTTAATTTTCCTTTGGGATTAATAAAGCATTCAAAAATGCTTTATTAATCTCAAAATAACAGGCGGCACCAGTAGGTGTCGCTCTCTTCGGAGCCTGAGCCTCTATAAAATGGGAAGCTGGGAGGGACTTCCTGTATCTGGGACCAGTGGTGTAGTGGATCCATGCAGTTGGCTGTCTGGGATATATTGGGAGGAGAATTGTTTTTGAGTTTTTTTATTTTTGTTTTACCAAATGCTTCATACCCCACAGCTCTGGAACTTTTATAGCTAGAGGACTAAAATTTTCTGCATTTGTGGTTTACATGATGTAGAACAAATATAATACAATAAAACCTGTTTTTTTTCTCAAGAATGTCTTTATTACTGCTGTTAGACCTATCATTTCTGAGAATAAACAACTTTGAGTCATGTTTGAACTGATGCAGGTTGGTTTCTGTTGTAGTCACTCAACTTTTATTTATATATTAGGAAACTAGAGGATGTTAGCTTTCAATAATGTATTACACATGTAATTTGGGCTTACAGTATCTAAGTTATTTGCTTTTCATTTGGGTATGCAAAATAGGCGAGGGTTACCCAAAATGAGGTGGATGTTAAGAGGTTAAGGTGTCATTATTTTGAGTTTAGCCATTTTGCCCTATTATTAATCTCAACATCGCTATCAACATATTTCTTTTAAAAAAATACCTTTACAATTGGTAATTTATGCTTCTTATCCCTACCACACACTCCTTACAACTACACTTTATCCCCCTAGGGGGCACACTCCCCACCAGATGTTTTTTTTGTTTTTTTTAGATGTAGCTTAATCCCTTCTACAATAAACATGAAC
Source organism: Cyprinodon tularosa (assembly GCF_016077235.1). Lineage (NCBI taxonomy): Eukaryota > Metazoa > Chordata > Actinopteri > Cyprinodontiformes > Cyprinodontidae > Cyprinodon > Cyprinodon tularosa. The sequence continues at coordinate 25,494 of NW_024039413.1, read as the reverse complement.
CAAAGGTTTTAACCAGGCCTCTGTATACCGACCCACAGATCATAGATTCATCTTTTGAGCGTCTAAAGTTTAGTGGTCAGCTGATCTTACCGGAAAAGTCTGCTCATATTCAAAATTCAAACTTCTGACAATACTTTAAATCTGAAATTATTCCATCCTGTTCAATAAATGATGTTTTTAATTCAGAGTAATTTTCATGTGAATGTGCTTTACTGGAGGCATCCATGTTTGTCAAAGAACACTACTGCCACCTACTGGTTAGTGACGTCACGGTGCGGTATCGGCTGTTGATCAAGTCCCAGTGCTGTATCTGGTGTTTGTCACAACGCGCTATTATCCAAGTCATCTTGAAAACATTCTTCTTCCAAATGTTGGCTACATATTACGGGTTTTTTCTCTGGCCAGAAGTTCGATGGCAAATCCTCCCTCTTCAAGTTGGCGATCCAACGACCAACCCGTCCGTGGAGGATCAGGAATCAGAAAGGTGGAATAACTCTTTTTTTCCACTTTTACCCGATGTATTCCAGCATCCAGCTGCCATGCACGTGGGCATTGTCAGTTTCACTATAGCTCTGGTGAATTTCAATGGTGAAGTCCTCTGGAAATCTTCAATAATTGTTGTTGATTGCAGATGTGTCTAGTAGTTCCCATTGATTTAGCTTGTAAAGCGGGGAGAATGGCGCTAGGCTGACCGCACTGTGACGTCACTGCTGGAAGATGGCAGGAGGGAGGGGCTACTATATATGGGCAAAAATGGCCGCTCCCAGACTCAGTGATCGCGATGAAAATTATTAGTTTCATTTTTTACTGATTAACCGTTTAATTCATTAAATCATTGCAAACTTATTCATTTTTAGGTATAAATAATGATCAATTAATTATTCCTTGCTGACCGGACTATTACTTTAAGAGAAATACAGTTATCATACTGATATCATACATACATAAAGGCCCTCTATAATATTCCATATATTGTTTAACTAAGACTAATTCAGCTCTTTATTAAAAAATAAACATGAAGATCTACTAGGTTATACTATGACAATAAGACCCTAAGTGAGTTTTAACAAAATAAAAACAGTCAGAGGAACTAATGGTAGGATGTGCTGCTCTGATTTTAAAAGGCAAACACTGATTGTTCTCTATGTTTTTAAAAGCCTAATGTTGAGAGATTAAATAAATGTTTCAAGTGCAATTAAAAGAACAAAAGAAAAAGGTATTGACGGAAGGAACCAACTGCAGGAAGCTGAACCCTTTAATTATAATTAAATGCTACACAGTCCATAAAAGATCATTCTGGAGCATTCAGCTGCTCTGAAAACCATACGTCGACATCAACGTGTCCTTCCTCCTATCTCAGAGTGCAGTTCAGAAACTTACATTAGGTTTTTTTTATTTTCTCTGCAAGTGAGTGTATAATTTGGCCCCAACGGTTCAGAAGGAAGTTCCCGGCAGAGACGTTTAAAGAGTAGAAGTGCTGATGAGACGGCGGAGTTAAGATTGATAAGATGCTCGCCGTGTAATTGGATGCAGGTGTGCAGAAAGTGCTGCCTAATTTTCATAGAGTTCCAGTGTGAGCGAGTGCAGCGCACAGAATGGCAACTATCCAACATACACCAGGCAGAATAATAAGAAGAGAGGAAGCTTCAGTTTTCACCGTTGCTCAAAGATTATAAAACAAATTTGAAAAGAAATTAAATGAAAGGTATGAAATAACTGCTGTTTCTGCTTTACTGTGTAATAAAGCAAATATATAATTAATTTACACATGCAGTATATTTTAGTAGCACTGTCGTGGTCTCAATGCTGATTGTCAGTTAATATTTTATAGAAGCTTCATCATCTTACGAGGATTTTCATTTCTAGGTCCAATATTTAAGTCAATTTATTCAGAAGAATGAAATAAGTGTTTAAGAAACAGTTAGTTTTAACAAATTATGCCACAAATTAATTACATCATCTTAAAAGCTTGGCCTCCACAGTAACCCTTACGTTGTATTTAAATAGCAGCTGGTTATTCCAAAAAAAAGTAAAAAAAAACAATCCACTGGACTTTGTTTCCAAGTTTGAAGACGTTTTGTTTCCCATCCAGGAAAATTTTTCAATTCTAAATGTCAGAAATAGCGTTTAGTTCCAGGTTTTATCCAGCAGCCCAACAAAGCCTTGCTTTTGTTTAGAAAACATGCAAATAGAATTGGATGAACGGGTCCCCCCCTTTGGAATTGGGGTCATTTGGCTTCTTTGTTAGCCTGCAATGCCCCATACCTGTCTATGTCTCTGAAAGGGGGGTCATTAAAGGGAATTGTTAGGTTAACTGAATAGTCAGGGTCTTCTGTTCTCCTGTAAAGGGGGTGGGGTTTATGTATTTTCAATCATGGCAGGATTTGTACTTCGTACATGGCCCTGTCAGCAGGATAGGGGGCCAAAACCTATTTCAACGTTCTTCCATGGTCTTCCCAGTCACCAGACATACTGTAGACAGCTGTAGGGTTAGCTAAAGAGAACATAGCATAAGAAAGCTGTACAAAATGAAATCTTTTTTTGTATACACTCTGTGTATACAAAATGACTGTCATGATCTGGCCTGTTTGCTCCTCCTTAATTAGTAATTCCTTTCACCTGTTTTCCCTCCCTGCCTCAATTATAATGTATTCCCCTCACCTGTTTCCTGTGGGTTATATTCAGTTCAGCCTGAGCATTCTGGGCCAGATCATTACTTGTCTTTTGTTAGTCTATCTGTTCAGTTTTATTTCATGGTTCATGTCCTGGATCCTAGCTGCCAGTGGAAAGAGAGTTTTTGTGTTTGTCTCGTCTCCTGATCGTCCACTGTTCCTCCCCCGCGGAGTCCTCTGGGTTTTGGCTCAATATGTGGGGAGGTTCAGTTTTTATCCAGTAAGCCTGGCTCCAGGGAGGAGACCAGTTTAAAGTCCTGCTTCAAGTTCCAGTTCCACGTCCTGTCTCGGCTACCCTCTTCCACTGCACCTGATCCTGTCTGCTCCTGTGCATGGTCATGCTTCTGGTCCCAGTCAGACTCTGAACCCTCCTGGGAGCCTGTGGATGCCTGGAAGTCTGGATCCTGCCACCTGTTTCTGTTCCTGTCTGATCTGGATCCCTGACTTTTGTTTTGTTTTATTTAATAAACGTTTGAACTTTCCTACTGACTGTATCTCCTTGAATACTGGGTCCATCGGTCTTCGGTTCATGACAATGACAGTAAAAGTTGTCTAAAGTCTTAGTGTAAGGAACAACACAGTACTGGATCTAGAGAGACTTTCATCTGGTTTGGTCTGCCGCGGTTTCCGTAGAGTCGTGAACGCGCTTTTAGGAAATCCTATACACTACTGTTTATGCTCTAAAAACATTCTAAATGACTTCGTTTCGAGTAAATTCTGGATGCTACCCACTCAGGACACTTGGAATACATTGGACGAGCAGTATGGAGGAATATTGACACGTTTTTTGTGGACTTTTATGGACCTTTCTGCCTCGGGCGCCATAGACCTCCATTATTTGAATGTCAGCAGACAGCAAGAAGCCTCCCAGATCTCCAGATGCATTTGAGATATCAAAAAAGTACTCTAGAGTGTTGTTCAGCATGGGGGTGAGTAGAAAATGAAGGCTAATCATGTTTTGGGTGTACTATTCCTTTAATAGCAAATACGTCTCCTGTATGTAATAGGTGATATGAGCTTAGCATTACTTTGTGGCAGTTTAAATAAAGTTTTCTCTAAAAACTCTTTTAAAAATGCACAGTACCCTAAAACCTTGTAGAAGAAATAGTTTTCGCTTTAATCAATCATTTTAAAATGTGGGGGCTGGACAAAACAATGAAACAATAAAGCACTGACTACGCTTCCTTACATGTTGCTCTCCATTGTCTACTTTTCTCATTTCTGTCTCACTGGTGACATCATCAACGCTAAGCCTGCATGATCGTGTCGCCAGACATGCAGTAATGGGGGACAGAGGCCATGCAGATTGCCAGCGGGGGTCAGAACCAGCTTTTTTTGCCAATGGGAAGGGATTCAAATGCTCGACACATGTATGAAAAAAAAATGCCTTTCAGTGGAAAGAGGCTTTATTGGCTTATTCTATAGGCTTAGTCGAGCACACACTAGAGTTAGCAACAAAAGCTGGATTAAACCTACCTGACATAAACAAGCCATTGCTGGCGTAAAACGTAATGTTACTAATTTTCAGCCCGGCAACCATCCCACTTTCAGAAAAACAGGAACACACCAAAGAACGGGCAAAGCTCCAACATCCAGAAACAAAGGTGCTGATGGCAGCAGCACAGCTGATATTTCTCTCCAGGATGGAGTCACAGCCAAACAGGAACAGACCAGATGAAGCTACTATGAGAAAAAGCAGAGAGAGCAGAACGTTAGAGATCGAACTAACAGATTCTGCAGAGTGGGAGAATAGAGATAGAATGAAGCAGAATGATGAAAAAGGGGTCCCTATGTCCTCTAGCAGTCTAAGCCTATAGCAGCAGAACTATAGAGATAGATCAGGATAACCTGAGCCACTCTAACTAGAAGCTTTATCAAAAAGGAAAGTTTTAAGCCTAGCCTTAAAAGTAGACAGGGTGTCTGCCTCACGGACTAAAACTGGTAGTTGGTTCCACAGGAGAGGAGCCTGATAACTAAAAGATCTGCCTCCCATTCTTCTTTTAGAAATTCTAAGTGTATCAGCCCACTATAGAAATAGACTACGTGGGCTTAAATATATAATCAGCATTCATGATTAAATGTTTATCCTGGAGCAACAGTCACATAGCAGAATGAGGTGAGGGAGGAGCAGTGAGCGCTCTGCGTGCTGCTTCACCGCCCTTCACCGCCTGGTTTAGGTTTTGTTTTATTGATGAAATTATAGAAACAGAATAAAGGAATCTTTCTATGATGGACGTGTTTCTGTTGGGAGGAGTTGATTGAGTCATGAGGATCCAAGCAGGAACTGACATCCATCAGCAGAGCTCTCTAACCACATCCTCACCATCGTTCCTTGGTGTGATTGATATTTTTAGGATTTGGGGAAAAAAAGGAAGAAAGATTAGAATCAGAATCAGACATGCTTCAATAATCCCAGAGGGAAATTACAGTTCCCATTCCTGCATCAGAGAGCTACCTGTTCGATCTGTGGACATTCCATCCTTGCAACAAAACTAGCAGCTGTTGTGGAGTTTGGAGAAGTAATCCACTCATTAAATGTATGTTTGTGCTCCTCTAATTTATCCAGAAGTTCTGCAATCACACTTTTTCTCTCCCTCCCAGCTTGGTGGTCGCTGCATATTAAGCCTTCCCTGGAAAAGGCCTTGCCAAATTTTTCTTATTTTTTGCACCCCCCCCCCCCCCCCCCCCCCCATTACAAAGCAAAAAACGCAGGCAATCCTTCCGCATTGATAATAAAAGCAAATGATTCTGTCTATACTTTGTATCCTCTTTTCTCATCAGCTATCTTCCTTTTTTATTTTTCCCTTTGAAATCCATGCTCCGAGACACACCCACCGCTTGCCGACCGCCGGACTAGACAGACTAATTCAAAGGTTTTGAGTTTGAGTCCAACCAGAGTTGAAGCATTATGAATTTTCAAATAAAGTGAAACCATATCCATAAAAGTTCAATTCAATTTATTTTTGTAGCGCCAAATTCACAACACATGTCATCTCAAGGCACTTTCCAGTTTACCAGATCATCCAATCAAATTGATTAAAAGTTTTCTATCTAAGGAAAACCAGCTGATTGCATCGACTCATTGACTCTTCAGCAATCCCTCACACTAAGCATGCTTGTAGCGACAGTGGAGAGGAAAAACTCTCTTTGAACAGGAAGAAACCTCCAGCAGAACCAGGCTCAGTGTGAGCGGCCATCTGCTGAGGCCCACTGGGGTTCAAGGAGACAGAAGCAGACATAGAAAAAGAAGCATAGATACAAAAGGCAACTGTCAACCAGCTCCACAGGCGGCCCCGTCCAGGAAACACACAGCCAGGCAGACGAGCTCCGAGCCAGCTCCCATGTCAGAGGATGAAGAGAGCACATCCAGTTAGTCACAGTCAGAGAAACAGGACTACACTGGAAAACAGGCCAAGCTCCAACATCTAGAAACAAAGGTGTTGATGGCAGCAGCACAGCTGATATATCTAATGGTTATAAGAGATGGAAATCTGAACAACTATGAAATACTGGTTAAAAAGTGATAACAAAGAGGACTGTAATTCATTAAGCTGTAAAAATGCCACATTTATAGCATATTTTAGCTGGACCAACTTCACATAAACAGCTACTAATTGACAAAATACGACTTATTGCTTCTAAACACCTGCAACTCCCACTTTCTCATGAAAGCTTTGGGGAATATCAAATACCATCTCTTGTGCTCGTGTTTCCAGACTGTGAGCTGTTGAGGCTTGTATTAAGAAATACTTTATGTGCACAGGTAGAAAATTCCTCTCCTAAGTCACCCTAGTAGATGGAAGCGGAGGCATAAATACTGTTTAAATTGTTATGTTTGGTTGGAGTTTAAATGTTCAATTTGATTCGGGCTTTTAAAATGTTCAACCCAGATGTCCCCGTGTACACAACAGCTCAGTAAGCAGGTTGAGTTAATGCCAAAGTGTCGAGGAAATTTACACAAGTTCTCTTTCAACATTTGGCTTGAAGCAGAGCTGTTTAAGTACCTCAGAATCACACTGACAAAACAAAGTCAAGTGTTTATTCCTCAAGAAATTTATAGCCAAACCAGCCATGCAGGTGGATTCTACTCTGACCCAGTTTAAAGTTACTGGTAATGCACTTTCCTGATGGAGATTGGCGCATGGCGGCCCCGCTTCACTACATCTGGATCCCGGGTCATTCCAGGCTTAAAGACTCTCAGCTTGACTGTAGTGCTTTTAACTTTGCTCTCTCAGCCCTCACATCACAAGCCCACTTTATTCCCAAAGGAAATAAATTAAAATGTAGAGCACCTCTTGTCCTGCTAAAGCAAACATGAGCGTTAACTGGAACACTTAAAAAACAGAGCTGCTCTGAAGTTTACACTGAAGAATGTTCGGCCTTTCTGTCTCACTTCTTGCATGATGGTATGGATTAGAGTGGAAGGAATAAAAACAGTACAGTTTGCAGCAGCATGAAGCAAAAAAAGTCTGTTAATCTGAATATTACAAAATGTCTCAGAATAAAATAATACACTGGATTAAAGCTAAACTCACAGATCAAAGGAAAAGTCCGGTCAGCAATGAATAATCGATGGATAATTATTTATACCTAAAACTAATATGTTCGCGGTGATTGAATGAAGGCAAGGCAAGGCAAGGCAAATTTATTTGTATAGCACAATTCAGTATAAAGAGAATGCAAAGTGCTTTACATGATTAAAATACAGGAAGATAAAACAGAATCAAAGCAAGTAGGAAAAAAAAATAACAAAAAAATAAAATAAAATAAAAAAATGCAGAAACAAAAAAAGAATATTAACAACAGTTGTACTAAAGAAAATATGTTTTAGTTGAACTGTTTAACTAGAACAGTCGAAGGCAATCCTAAACAAGTGTGTTTTTAGTCTTGATTTAAAGGAACTCAGGCTTTCCACACTTTTACAGTTTTCTGGAAGTTTGTTCCAGATAAGTGGAGCATAGGAACTATGTTTAGTTCTGGTTCTTGGGGTGATTAATCAGTAAAAAAATGAAAACCACAATTTTCATCACATTCACCAAGTCTGGGAGCGGCCATTTTTGCCCAAATATAGTAGCCCCTCCCTCCTGCCATCTTCCAGCAGTGACGTCACGGTGCGGTAAGCCTAGCGCCATTCTCCCCGCTTTACAAGCTAAATCAATGGGAACTACTAGACACATCTGCAATCAACAACAATCATTGAAGATTTCCAGAGGACTTCACCATTGAAATTCACCAGAGCTATAGTGAAACTGACAATGCCCACGTGCATGGCAGCTGGATGCTGGAATACATCGGGTAAAAGTGAAAAAAAAGAGTTATGCCACCTTTCTGATTCCTGATCCTCCACGGACGGGTTGGTCGTTGGATCGCCAACTTGAAGAGGGAGGATTTGCCATCGAACTTCTGGCCAGAGAAAAAACCCGTAATATGTAGCCAACATTTGGAAGAAGAATGTTTTCAAGATGACTTGGATAATAGCGCGTTGTGACAAACACCAGATACAGCACTGGGACTTGATCAACAGCCGATACCGCACCGTGACGTCACTAACCAGTAGGTGGCAGTAGTGTTCTTTGACAAACATGGATGCCTCCAGTAAAGCACATTCACATGAAAATTACTCTGAATTAAAAACACTGATCATTTATTGAACAGGATGGAATAATTTAATATTTAAAGTACTTACAGAAGTTTGTATTCTGAATGTAATCAGACTTCTCCTTTAAGATACTAGTGCCAAAGCCAAAAAAGCAGGACTGTAAAGTTGGGCGTATTTTATACATTTTTAATTTCTGAATGTATTCCTGGAATTTCTGTTGAGTCATGCAAAAGTATTTATGCTCATTTGGAGTTTTCCACCTTTTATCATGTTACAACCACAAATTTAAGTGCGTTTACAGTTAGAGCTCCTGAGGTAATGCAATATGGAACCATATGTGCTGCATTTACCAGCAAGGCTGAGTTACTTTTTCAAGTTCTGCCAAGTATTGCTTTTAATCGCATTAAAGTTCAGACTTCGGACTGTGAAATTCTACTTAAATCTGGGAGTCACCAAAATTTTCAATGCTTAGAGTTACTTGATGGGTGCTGAGTTATAGGAATGGCTACCAATACTGGCCTATGAACCTGAGGGGTCGTCATTCATTAAAATTCATAAACAGTAAACATATTTTTATTGTTTCTTTTAATTTTTTATTTTAATTTAGACACTCTGTTTACTTTTAAGGAAAGGCTTAAAAAGGGCTCTTTTTTTTAAATAAAGCTTATAGTAAATTATCCTAATCTATCTCTATAGTTCTGCTGCTATAGGCTTAGACTGCTGGAGGACATAGGGACCCCTTTTTCATCATTCTGCTTCATTCTATCTCTATTCTCCCACTCTGCAGAATCTGTTAGTTCAATCTCTAACGTTCTGCTCTCTCTGCTTTTTCTCATAGTAGCTTCATCTGGTCTGTTCCTGTTTGGCTGTGACTCCATCCTGGAGAGAAATATCAGCTGTGCTGCTGCCATCAACACCTTTGATCATATATGACAGAGTTGGAGCTGTTTTTCAGTGCTTAGTTCTGTTTCTCTCCTAGACATAGCTACTGGCTCAGCTGTGGCTAACTGTATGTGGTCTCCCTTCATCCCTTTTTGCAATAAAACTGGTTCAAAGCTCATATGCTTAACAGTTTCTTTCCTAGACAGAGCCACACGTGGAGCTAGTTTACTATTAACTTTTCTAACATAGAAAGTCTTTATGGATCAGGGCTTCTATGTTCCTTTTGTTGTCGGCCTCTCTCTCCTTAAATCCTCAGTCAGCCTCAACAGAAGGCTACTCTTCTTGTTAAAAGGGAGTTTTTCTTCCTGACTGTCGCTGCATACATGCAATGTATGTCAATGACCACATTGTCAATTAGTCAATTACCACATGCTCATCCATGCTCATCTAACAGAAGCAGGTTCTGCTCAGTCAATGACTGGATCCCATCAGCTGGCTTTACTTGGAACATTTTTAACAAATCCATTAATTAATTAACTAATTGAATTGTATCTGTTTTTCAATTGTATCTTGAGAAGAAATTTGTTGTCAGCCAAATTTAATTGAATATAAGACACAGAAGGACTATCTGTGCTGATACAAGATCTAGCGGTTCTTCTGTCAGCAGGAATAAAAATAAATTGGATCATTTAATTCCTTTTTTTGGATGGGGGGGGGGGCTTACTGCTAAAGCCGCTCTAAAAAGTCTTCATACTTCGTCTAGAACACCGAGGTCAAAGCACTGAATGCTTTTAGAAGTTTCAAGGGGCAAGCTGAACTGAAGGGTTGATTATGCCTTTGCAGCTGCTGCCTCCACTTTACGTAATAAACTACTCATCTTTGTAAAGCTTTGAATTTGTCAAGGCACCTAAAGAAGAGAACCTGCAGACTGTTGCTCTTGAATTTTTGAGTTATAAAATGATTTTACTTACTAGCACATGCATTTATTTATCTTGATGTCGCCCTTTGGTTTACTTTACTTTTGACCTTTTAAGACATTTATAGCTCTGCTCCTGTTTTTGTCGAATCATTGCTGTTTTGCAAATGTAGTTTGCATTGAAAATATTGCATTTGTTTCAGGCAAACACATGAAAAGAAGGCAAAGAGGTCTTGACTGACTTCCCTCCAAGATCCTTAAAAGCAATCCTGCTCTGTTGTTGTGTCATATACGTAATAGAAAAAGGTGAGAATCCTTTAGACCTACATGCCCCGTTTTTAGTAAAGTGGGGAAAAATGGATTTGTTAGATCTGATCCATTGCAAGCGTCAGCATCCGATACAACAGTTTTCCCACTCAATAGTTTCTTGTTTCAATTTTAACTTCTGTGCAACTGACGAAAATTAACTCTTTAAAAACAGAAACATAAAGAAAATGGGGCATAAACCATAGCACTTAACTGATTTTGACTGTGAGGTTTATTCAGGTCAATCCTTACAATACCAAACACCTTGACATCAATTGTGAAATGAATAAGAATTGCACTTTAGTCTGAGTATTTCGTCTATAAGAGCAAAGCAGTCTAGAAAAAAAATTATTAATGGTGGTCAAATATTTTCAAGATGAGATAAATGATACGGCTAATTAATTTGCCCTAATTGTGTTTTACAAAACAACCTATCTTTATACTTCTAGCCCATTATGTGTGCCTTTAAAAAAAACAAAATGTTCAAACTACTTTCAGCCCCTGTTTTGGGAACCTTCATTGGCTCGTTAGAAATAATAATTTAGTGATAATGGCTCAGGCACCATAATTTTAATGAACAATTATGTCCTTTTTTCATTAAAGCATAAAAAAAAGACATCCGCTGAATGAACACAGAGCCGACGGATAAAGAGGCATAAAAAAAAGGAAGTGCCAACGCCTGTTGCTGTCATGTACAGATAAGAACGCAAGACTCACTGCCAAAGATGCTCTCTGCCCCTTCTTTTCACTCACACAGGGATTCTCATCAACTCAAACCGAAAATCAGTTTGCCTCAGTACCATCGGTCTCCTTGGCGACGACTCCTCAATTTTAACAGGTCCTTCAGGCCTCGATTTTTGTGACACTGCGATAGTTTAGCTTTAGACGTTCAAACTATTCAGGTTTACACCTGGTTATATAAAGGGGTAACAGGAAACACTCTCAAAAGACACAGAAGGTACCATCTATTGTATTTTTCTCACATCTTTAACTGAAAATGAGATGTATTTTTATTTGGCAGAAGATGTAAGCTAGATTTGGTTTCAGTGTAAAGTCTTTCAAATATCTGAAGAGGCTACTAATAAAATGAAAGTTCACCTAAACCAGAGTTGGCAAGGAAAGAATGAAATACTTTGTTACTCTACTTATGTAGGCATCTAGTGCAAGTTGTGCATAAAGTCACCCCTCCTGCAAACTGGAAGCCTGGGTTTGTATCCCAGCTGGAGGGAATGAGCTGCCAGTGTCGGTCCTTAGACAAGACCCTTCAAGCCCCCACTGCCACCCTGGCTCCCTGAGCAAGACCCTTAACCCCATGGCTAGCCACCTGCTCCCCAGGCACCGCACAATGGCAGCCCACTGCTCCCCTCGGTATATAAAGGGGATGGGTTAAATGCAGAGACTTCATTTTGTTGCTCTGTACTAGTGACAGTGTAATGACAATAAAACGCTTGACCAGCGTACCATGCTAAGCACTCTGGGTTAGCTTTATTGACGTCATCAGTGAGACATAAATCAGGGAAGTAAACAATGGAGATCAACGTGTAAGGAAGTCTGGGCGTAGTTACTTCTATATTGTTTTGCTCTTTTTACCCTCCATTACCCTCTCATGTTTATCGAATGTAAATAGAGGCTGTGTCCGAACGTAAACCCTAACCCCAAAATCCCTCAATCACTATATAGAGCCGGGACTTTATAGTGAACTCGGTTAACTTACCGTTTGGACAAATGATCACTACTTTTTGCTCCCCGTTGTTCATGACTCCACCTTCCCGCACAGTGCCTGCACCATCTGGCCGCTGTGACAACAAATCCCATAAGAACACTTGCAAAGCATTCTGGGATATATCTGCTTGTCTAGTGACCATGGATGGTCACTACTTTTCAAGGTGCGCTGCGAGTATTGGCTACTTTTTCATCCACTAGATGTTTGGACCCTCATCTAAAATGCTGTAATCTACATTGTGTCCTATATAGTGATTAGGGCGGACATTCAGACACAGCCAGAGTTGTTTCGGCTTATTAGATCAGAAGCGACTGGCACGGTGCGTTAACGTCCGTATGTTGCGTTCAGTGGCCTGACGTAAAGTAGTGTGTCAACAACAACAAATATGCCCACTGATGTATTCAATACCAGCACAGGAATGACTAAGATTTTATATAATATTGTAATATCAGGAAACAAGCACAGTACTAACGTGTGCTGGGATGGTGATGTCATCGGCCGTAACTAAAAATGTTTCTATCTAAAAAACCAAATCAGCACAAACGATTGTTTTACCTGCAGAGATGAAGCAGCACTGAAAAAAAATAGGCTAGATCATTTCCATTCAATTCATAACTTAACGGGTGGATAGTTGACCTCTGTGTGACCTAAAAAATAATCTGTAATATCTCTGAAACAGCAATAGCACACATGATCTATTTTAATTAATGGTTTTTTTTTTTACTTTCACAGAGCTAAATTAGGGGCGGAGTTGTGTACAGCAGCAACCGGTGAAGGTGAGTATAGAAAAGATGTTTTTATACCTTTAGTTTGTCTCGAAATAGATATTAAGATGTTTTTTGGTTAGAAATTGCACCTTGAATGTCATCTTTGTAGTCAATTTATTACGAAAAAGTCAACTTTTAAATGTGCAAAAGTGAAAGAGCCTAGTGCTTTCAGGTCGATGTCGCTGCAGACTTAGCCAGGATGCCTAACTGCAGCTGTAACGTTGGCCAATTAGTCGCTCATTACCAGTTAGTTATTTTAACGCAAAAACATATTTTAAGATGTGTTTGTGCAAGAAAGTAAAACTCAAAACTTAATCTCTTCTGCCAGAAGGCTTTGACATTTTAAGTAAAAGTTTGTAAAAATAATAACTGTTTCTGCAGTTTAAAGGAAAAGACAGAGACCTTTGAGTTTTCCTTGTGAAAGATAAGAAATTTAATCTCTCATTAAACTGCCTTTTTGTGTAAACCTAATTTAGTAGTGTTTCCCCCTTTATACATACAACGTCCTCCCACCACTCACGTGGTTTACACTTTTTACTTGTAACAATATTTACTTGACAATTAAGTCAAGATACTGACTTAAATAAATAATGTTTTGACTAAAAACTGTTTCTGTCTGCCCTTTAAATATAACATTTACCTGGTCATTATTGCAATAAAAAAAACATAACAGTGCTGGTCTCTGAAATAGGGGAGACCATGTTGTTAATGAAATCCAAATGTAACATATTGTAAATCACGAAACTCATAAAACACATTATGACTTTCTGTTAAAATTTCTGTTGTGAATTGATCTGAAATAATAAAGTCCAGAAACCATATTCAGCACAAGTCATCTGCTCCGAGTGAACGATTGCTTCTTCATCCCTTGTCTGAGTCTCATGAGGAAAATCTCCCCTCTGCCTGGCTACTCTCTGTCAAACCTTTTAGTGTGTTTAGCCAATCAGCATCGAGCAGCCACCTTCATGAGCCGCCCTTGGCCCACCCCTGTTCCATAGGCCCGATAACAGAGTTGTCATGTTTGCATGTTATCCAGTCAGGGCTCTACTTTCTTGTTGGTTACTTCAATGCATGGAGACTTAAGCCTTAACTGGGATTTCTCATTGAGTCTGACAGGCAATGGCCGTTTCTCAATATGCGTTCTTGAGCGTTCTCGTGTGCTCGTCTACTTGTGACAGCCCGAGTACTGTTCCAATTCTCGAGAACGCCAGATCGAGAACGCACCAAAACCCCGGATGTTGTTCTCGCCCCGCCCTCTTTATCGAGCATGCATCAGAGCAGACTTGTGCGTTCTTCAGACTGACCGCTTCCCCAGAATGCCCCGCGGCCGCAGCTTGATTCGAGACAGCGCTAACAGTGTTAAGTTAAACATTCCCTTTTCTGCTGCTGTTGTTCTTCAAAAGTACGGAACTAAATGGAGAATCAGTTGTGTGTTCTCTTTACTGTCACCCACTGGGCGGGAGGTGTAGTGCAATTTCTCCCAGGCTGAATGTTAAGACCTTCAGAATATTGGGAAAGCATACTAATCAGTGGCGGCTGGCCCATAGGGGGCGCTGGGGCACCGCCCTCCCTGATAAGAAGAGAGAAACGTAAAATATATTTTTAGAAATTAACTCATAAATGTCTGTTTTACTCTCTAGACTGTGTAACTATAAGCAAAACAAATTATATAAACTACATTTCCCTATCTACTGTCATTAATTTGTGGATTTCCACAGACAGACTCCTACCGTCTCTGTTCTGGGGGCTGTGATCAGACTGACCCACATTTGCAGAGAATCTGTCAATCATGTACTATTGCTAGGTGAATTTAATGGCCAATCAGCGTCTCGGAACTTTATGGTATTGGGACGCTGAAAATACTGCGCTTTTACAGGCTTCTCTTCTGAACCCAAGCGCAGGTGCAGACAATTAGAGGGAAGATGGCGAATGTAACGAGCGAGATGCAGCTTCCACCAAATTCGGTGAGATCCTTATTTATCTACCCGTTTGCCAGAAGAACATCCCTGTTGTAGGATATGAACATTTCATTTCATGGTTATTGTGACTGTGACGAATCCACCTCGTCGCTTAAAACAACCTCTCTAACTTTGCGCGCCACACACACATTCCTGTTATACTGTGTTTGTGAGGACCAATACACTCGCGCTGAGATCAGTAGCTCCATTAACTTAAAACACACAAGCTGTTCCTGGTTACCTGCTGGCATATTGAGGGTGCACACTTAATATTTCAGTGGGGTTAGCCGTGTGTGTGTGTGTGTGTGTGTGTGTGTGTGTGTGTGTGTGTGTTCTTGTTTTTATCACATCATGGGGACCTCGGATTGTTTACACAGTCACGTCATGGGGACCTCCTCCCTCATGGGGACCTAAAAGTTGGTCCCCATAAGGAAAATGGGTTAAAATGACTATTTAAGACATTTTAAGGGTGCTGGTGAAGTTCCAGCAATGGCCCATATCACATGTTTTTCGGTCACTTTTGTGTTAGTGTGTGAGACCCAATACTGCCCCCTTAAGGTTTCAGGTTGGTACTGCACCTCACGGTAATTCACACACTTTTCCAAATATGGTTGGGTACCGCCTTCTTCCTGGTCCCCAAAAAGAAGGTTATGGCAAAAACTTGAAATGATTTTGTTTAAAAGACAATATCAACTTAAAAGATAAAATTCATAACTCTAACTAAAAATTGACATTTTTCTACATAGATTGACTCCACTGATTCAGTATTTAGACTTTTGTTATGTGAAAATACCCACCATCAAGAATTGTTCATATGTATTTTTATTGTCTGTTTACTGATCTTTAATACAGTTAAAAAATACAAAAATGGGGTTCATTGTTTGAATTTATTAGTAACTCAGTATGAAATAGAGTCCATAAAAAGTGAATTTTGCATTGCAAATATCCAGTGTATAGTGCACTACTTTTTTAATAGGTAGCTGCGGATACAGGAGATTGACGTTAAAACATAGTTTCATATGATTTCAGCGAATGACCGTCTAGTGTTTATTAAGTATCTATCTCACTGTCTCAATCTGTGCAGTGGAGGATAAGGGACTCTCCTGCTGCTGCCACGCTCTTTTAACAAGGATGAGAATATGTTAGAACTTCAGTGGAGGCTGAATATCACTGTATTCCACCAGAATGTTAGGCAATGTGGAGTGAACAATCAGTAACATGTTGCCTCCATAGGCCTTCCTGAATCCCCCTCTGTGAAGGCAGCAGACATTGTTTCCTCATACTTGTCATCCTCTTACTCTTCTCTGCTCTTGGATATGGGCCATCAGAAACTTTCGGTGGGTCATTTTCAACCATGTAGCCTACTGCCTAAATATGTCCCTCATTTTGTGTGTTAAAGGCCATTCAGATGGATCTTCTGAATAAAGCCTTGTCTCAGCACTCTCCCCTGCAGCTCTCTGCTCCTCTCCCTCTTCATCATCTGAACCTCTATGCTCCTCTCCCTCTTCTTCATCATCTGGTCCTCTCTGCTCCTCTCCCTCATCTGCACCTTTCTGTTCCACATTCTCCCAATTTTCCCAAAAAAGAACACAATGAGAGATGGTCATCAGAAATTCAAACCATTATGGTATTTATGTTTTTGCTGCCTCCCAAATGTATCTTCTATCACCGACCTCATGTCTGTCTCCTTCACCCCTTCTCTGTGGCATTCTCACTAAGTGATATGGTCAAAAAGCATTATAAATTAGTTGTAAAAATTACAGATCTTAATACAGTTTTTAAAAATAATGTTTAAACATTATCGATTGGGATTAAGTAGCTGTTCCCTCACTTCCACCTAATATTAGACCAACCTGTTGCTTTCCCCTGTCTGTACTGATTATTCCTCTGTCATCTTCTCTTCTTTCTCTCCATCCTCACAGCTGAATTACATTAATGTTATGTTAAGTAGGGTTAAAAAAATAAAGCAGTCAAACTACAATAAAAATTAATATTTAAATTTGAATGATCTTCTTGTTGGATAACAGTTACTGACTGGACCCTGCATCTTATCTGACTTATCAGATACATCACAACACCACTGTAGTGATACTGAATAAAACATTTAAACTCAAGTGCCCCCCTGCCAAAAAGGTTGGTAACATGGGTCACCGAGTCTAAGGGCTATAATGACACTGGATTAATGTGTCTGATACACACATAAACTTGTGCATCTCATCTTTAATTAAAAAAAATCAATAATAAGAAATGTACATATGAGTGAATAAATTGCAGCTAAGCGTTGGACCATAGCTGAGCACTGGCCAAGACATTTTAGCTTTCCTGTGTTAATATTTCACAAGTTTTATTTCGGTCATTCTTACATTTAGTGTGTGGATATGTGTGTGTTACAGGCGTATGTATCAGATATTCCTAGCAATACAGAAGAAATCGCGTTCCTTATTGAATCAAAAGGGGACACAACATTTAACAGCCAAATATGGGACGACTCCGTATCAGGCTAGCTTTATCTAACCTGAATATTTACAACCCTCCTGTCCTGTTGTCGATACACTGACAGAACTTACCTACTGTCTTTCAACCACATTGAAAGGCTTTTTTTCATCCCGCCAACAACTTTATCCTTCTCCCTTTTTCTTTTTCTGTGTTGCGCCTAGGGCTGGGTACCGAACTTCGGTTCTTTCATCGTACCGACCGAAATGCTTCGGTTCTACAGAGTATCGAAACATGCCTCGTCTTTCGGTACCAAGTTTCGGTGATTGGCTGTAACACTTAACATGATTGCGTCATCCAGGAAAAATACACAGGTGGTCCCGCCTACCGCCAGGGTTCATGTGTATCTGTTGTGAAATGGTTGCAGCGTCGTGGAACCCCTTTAAAATGCCCCCCAGGTCAAAAGTGCGGCTTCACTTTATTAAGACTGATGCCAATAGTGCGCAATGCAATACATCGTGCACGGAAACAATTTAAGAGCAGAAAGTTGCTCGGTGTTTGACTGCAAGAAGAGCGGACCGCAGCTGGCGCCACCATCCTCCTCTCAGCAGCGCGTGGGCAGAGCAAAGCCAGAGCGGAGTGAATCATGCTGCTTTCAAACTGGACGCAGCAGGAGCAGCAAAATCACATCTGCTGCTTCCTGTTTGCTGCTTGTACCAGCTTCTGACGCGCGGCTGAAGAAGCTTTGCTGCTCTGGCTGCACGGTCGAAAAGTGGCTCTGACACACGTTGGGCGGAGCTACTCTATCCTTTATTTTCCTTGCAGCTATATTTGCTGTGATCAGTGGGAATAAAGTAGTTTTATTATGTTTTTAAGTGGGAAAATCCACCTGAAAACTTACATCGGTGCAGTCAGTTCATCCTGCCTTCCAATATTTCTGTCGGAGCTGCTCAGACCCCCCCCATACCAGCGGTGCGCTGTCAGTAGGATCCCAGACATGGTAATTTTTCTAAAGAAAAACTGCTAAGTAAAAAGGTCCTCACATTGTAACAGTGAATATTAGACACTGATTTTTTTTTTTTTTTATGTAAGAGGAAAAATGTAAATGGAAAAATCAGAGCTTAAAATAAAACTCAAGATTTGTACTTTTTTATGTTGTGTAATTTTCTTTTTCTTTGAATTGATATTATAAAACTGGTATCGAAAAAATGTATCGTTCAGGAACCGGTATTGAAGTGAAGGTATCGGTATTGGTACAGGAACCGAACATTTTTGAACAATACCCAGCCCTAGTTGCGCCCCGGAAAGTTTTTTTTTTTTCTGGCGCAAGAGTGATCATTCAGTGCTTTAAGCACCGCCTCTGGCGGTCATCTGGGATTAATAGAACCGTGGTTACATATGTAACCTTCGTTCTATTTATTTTCTGAATTCCTTTAAATTAAAATCGCCAACATTTAAATCAGATTTTTCTGAAAAACTGAAATATTCAATATTAAGCATTGCAAAAAACTATGGAATGTCTTAAATAAATAAAAAAAACTTCAGAATTCCGTCATAGTTTTACTTCCTCTTATAGGCTTTTATTTTGGAAACAGCAGGAAGTAGCAACTAACTGGTAGTAGCTTGGTTTCTCACTTGTTTGATGCTCACTCCATGATAAAAACAACACGCAGGACTTTAAGAAAACTGTGACGGTCCAAAAAATGCTCAGTAAGTATGAAAGTTTTGCAATGTAATGTATTATCTACATATCGTTGTTTTCTGCCATTTGTGATTTGTTTAAAAACATGTGTAGTTTAGCAAGACAAGCTCTAGCTAGGAAGCTAAGTCCTGTCATTTCAGATATGTCCATTTTTGGTTTTAAATTGTTAGTGTCAAGTGATAAAATGTGAATTTCATTTCAGGTGAGGTAAATCCCCTGAGCACTTGAATAAATTTGGATGAATTATGTGCTTTTATTGTCATTAGCTAAATCACAGGTGGTTAGCCATGTGATGTCTCATAGATTGGGAGGCATGGTTAGCCATTAAGTCACCATTTTTCTAAAATTTGTGAAAGAAACTCATGTTGTAATGTATGTTCATTATCAGTGATGGCATAAAATGTCTGCTTCCAAAAATAATGTTTATATAATTATGTGTTGCAATCACGAGTGCTTATGTGTATTTTATATATTTTCAGTGCCAAAAAATGGCAATAATAGTTAGCTGTTTTAAGGTTTTCATCTTTTATAGAAATATTGGTTTGGAGCTTATTTTTATGTTTTGCAGGTTAAGATGACACCACGTATCAGTCCAATGAAAGATGCAATGCATCATGTTGTTTCGAGAACAGACAAAATATCAAAACTTGAGGTGAAGTACATTAATCCAGTGAAAGGTAAGATGTCATTATTTATCAAATTCAATCAAAGATGAATAACAAAGTCAAACTGTCCAGCAACCAAACATATCTCAACATTTTAGCAACTAATTAATAAGAGGACACTGTGCTATGTTTTATAGGACGTGGGGTCTTTGCAAAAAGTTCAATTTACAAAGGAGAGTTTGTAGTTGAGTATTATGGAGAAAGGATTACTGAAGAAGAATCTGAGAGAAGAAGGAGACTGTACCACCCTGCTTGTGCTGCTTTTATGTTTGCATTTAAGTGGCACGGCAAAACATGGTGGTGAGGGCTAAAATATTTCTGTACTTTGAAAAATTCTGATGAATGGATTTTGCACGTTTATTTTATCCTTATGTTTTCTGCTTTTTATCATTTTTTTCCTTTAAAGCATTGATGCCTCCAGAGAAGATGGGTCACTCGGTAGACTCATAAATGATGACCACAGACAACCGAACTGCAAAATGAAAAAAATTAATGTGAATGGAAAACCCCACCTTTGTTTGTTTGCGGTTAACGACATTAAAGAAGGAGAAGAAATCACCTATGATTATGGGGGTTCAGACTGTCCATGGAGGACACAGGTAAGAAGCTTAGCAAAGAGTGAAGTATTGAGAAGCATGAAAAAAATACATCAAGAATTGTCATCAACACAATATAAAAGATTTGTAATACTTTGCAAAATTGTAATTTAAACACAAAGTTGGAAAAATACATGTTGATCCTGAGTGGCAGATTTGGTATGTAGATCATTTCGTGAATGTTCTGCATGTCAAAATGCAATTGCAGTGCTACATCTAACTAAGACTTAATCTAGTGTTACAGTTTCCAAAGTTTGCTAACCATTGTTCTCTTTTGGACACTCACGGAGTCCCCACAGCACACATTAACCAGTGTTACCTAGTGTGTTAGATGCTGGAACAAAGTTGGTCCCCAGAAGGACGTTTAACTGCATGTGTTCGGTCCCCATAAATCATGTCTGAGGCATTTGTAAAACACTAATCCCAGTTGCAATGCCTGAAAATGTACAAGATTTGGATTATTTCTGTGACATTGTGTTTAATATATTTTAAAGGAATAGTACACCCAAAACATCATTAGCCTTCATTTTCTACTCACCCCCATGCTGAACAACACTCTGGAGGACTTTTTTGATATCTCAAATGCATCTGGAGATCTGGGAGGCTTCTTGCTGTCTGCTGACATTCAAATAATGGAGGTCTATGGCGCCCGAGGCAGAAAGGTCCATAAAAGTCCACAAAAACGTGTCAATATTCCTCCATACTGCTTGTCCAATGTATTCCAAGTGTCCTGAGTGGGTAGCATCCAGAATTTACTCGAAACGAAGTCATTTAGAATGTTTTTAGAGCATAAACAGTAGTGTATAGGATATCCTCAAAGCGCGAGCCTGCGCAATCACGACGCTACGGAAGCCGGCACACCAAACCAGATGAAAGTGCGCATTAGAAATAGGCCCCCTTCTCAGATACCCCTAAATAAATCCCATTGTCGACAGCTGCCCTTAAAGGAAAAGTCTGGTCATCAAGGAATAATCAATGGATCATTATTTATACGTAAAAATAATACATTTGCAGTGATTTAATTCATTTAGCATCAATCAGTAAAAAAAATTGAAATAATATTGTTTGTCTCGATCACTGAGTGCGAGAGCGGCCATTTTTGCTCAAATATAGTAACCCCTCCCTCCTGCCATCTTCCAGCAGTGACGTCACGGTGCGGTAAGCCTAGCGCCATTCTCCCCGCTTTCCAAGCTAAATCAATGGGAACTACTAGACACATCTGCAATCAACAACAATTATTGAAGATTTCCAGAGGACTTCACCATTGAAATTCACCAGAGCTATAGTGAAACTGACAATGCCCACGTGCATGGCAGCTGGATGCTGGAATACATCGGGTAAAAGTGAAAAAAAAGAGTTATGCCACCTTTCTGATTCCTGATCCTCCACGGACGGGTTGGTCGTTGGATCGCCAACTTGAAGAGGGAGGATTTGCCATCGAACTTCTGGCCAGAGAAAAAACCCGTAATATGTAGCCAACATTTGGAAGAAGAATGTTTTCAAGATGACTTGGATAATAGCGCGTTGTGACAAACACCAGATACAGCACTGGGACTTGATCAACAGCCGATACCGCACCGTGACGTCACTAACCAGTAGGTGGCAGTAGTGTTCTTTGACAAACATGGATGCCTCCAGTAAAGCACATTCACATGAAAATTACTCTGAATTAAAAACACTGATCATTTATTGAACAGGATGGAATAATTTAATATTTAAAGTACTTACAGAAGTTTGTATTCTGAATGTAATCAGACTTCTCCTTTAAGATACTAGTGCCAAAGCCAAAAAAGCAGGACTGTAAAGTTGGGCGTATTTTATACATTTTTAATTTCTGAATGTATTCCTGGAATTTCTGTTGAGTCATGCAAAAGTATTTATGCTCATTTGGAGTTTTCCACCTTTTATCATGTTACAACCACAAATTTAAGTGCGTTTACAGTTAGAGCTCCTGAGGTAATGCAATATGGAACCATATGTGCTGCATTTACCAGCAAGGCTGAGTTACTTTTTCAAGTTCTGCCAAGTATTGCTTTTAATCGCATTAAAGTTCAGACTTCGGACTGTGAAATTCTACTTAAATCTGGGAGTCACCAAAATTTTCAATGCTTAGAGTTACTTGATGGGTGCTGAGTTATAGGAATGGCTACCAATACTGGCCTATGAACCTGAGGGGTCGTCATTCATTAAAATTCATAAACAGTAAACATATTTTTATTGTTTCTTTTAATTTTTTATTTTAATTTAGACACTCTGTTTACTTTTAAGGAAAGGCTTAAAAAGGGCTCTTTTTTTTAAATAAAGCTTATAGTAAATTATCCTAATCTATCTCTATAGTTCTGCTGCTATAGGCTTAGACTGCTGGAGGACATAGGGACCCCTTTTTCATCATTCTGCTTCATTCTATCTCTATTCTCCCACTCTGCAGAATCTGTTAGTTCAATCTCTAACGTTCTGCTCTCTCTGCTTTTTCTCATAGTAGCTTCATCTGGTCTGTTCCTGTTTGGCTGTGACTCCATCCTGGAGAGAAATATCAGCTGTGCTGCTGCCATCAACACCTTTGATCATATATGACAGAGTTGGAGCTGTTTTTCAGTGCTTAGTTCTGTTTCTCTCCTAGACATAGCTACTGGCTCAGCTGTGGCTAACTGTATGTGGTCTCCCTTCATCCCTTTTTGCAATAAAACTGGTTCAAAGCTCATATGCTTAACAGTTTCTTTCCTAGACAGAGCCACACGTGGAGCTAGTTTACTATTAACTTTTCTAACATAGAAAGTCTTTATGGATCAGGGCTTCTATGTTCCTTTTGTTGTCGGCCTCTCTCTCCTTAAATCCTCAGTCAGCCTCAACAGAAGGCTACTCTTCTTGTTAAAAGGGAGTTTTTCTTCCTGACTGTCGCTGCATACATGCAATGTATGTCAATGACCACATTGTCAATTAGTCAATTACCACATGCTCATCCATGCTCATCTAACAGAAGCAGGTTCTGCTCAGTCAATGACTGGATCCCATCAGCTGGCTTTACTTGGAACATTTTTAACAAATCCATTAATTAATTAACTAATTGAATTGTATCTGTTTTTCAATTGTATCTTGAGAAGAAATTTGTTGTCAGCCAAATTTAATTGAATATAAGACACAGAAGGACTATCTGTGCTGATACAAGATCTAGCGGTTCTTCTGTCAGCAGGAATAAAAATAAATTGGATCATTTAATTCCTTTTTTTGGATGGGGGGGGGGGCTTACTGCTAAAGCCGCTCTAAAAAGTCTTCATACTTCGTCTAGAACACCGAGGTCAAAGCACTGAATGCTTTTAGAAGTTTCAAGGGGCAAGCTGAACTGAAGGGTTGATTATGCCTTTGCAGCTGCTGCCTCCACTTTACGTAATAAACTACTCATCTTTGTAAAGCTTTGAATTTGTCAAGGCACCTAAAGAAGAGAACCTGCAGACTGTTGCTCTTGAATTTTTGAGTTATAAAATGATTTTACTTACTAGCACATGCATTTATTTATCTTGATGTCGCCCTTTGGTTTACTTTACTTTTGACCTTTTAAGACATTTATAGCTCTGCTCCTGTTTTTGTCGAATCATTGCTGTTTTGCAAATGTAGTTTGCATTGAAAATATTGCATTTGTTTCAGGCAAACACATGAAAAGAAGGCAAAGAGGTCTTGACTGACTTCCCTCCAAGATCCTTAAAAGCAATCCTGCTCTGTTGTTGTGTCATATACGTAATAGAAAAAGGTGAGAATCCTTTAGACCTACATGCCCCGTTTTTAGTAAAGTGGGGAAAAATGGATTTGTTAGATCTGATCCATTGCAAGCGTCAGCATCCGATACAACAGTTTTCCCACTCAATAGTTTCTTGTTTCAATTTTAACTTCTGTGCAACTGACGAAAATTAACTCTTTAAAAACAGAAACATAAAGAAAATGGGGCATAAACCATAGCACTTAACTGATTTTGACTGTGAGGTTTATTCAGGTCAATCCTTACAATACCAAACACCTTGACATCAATTGTGAAATGAATAAGAATTGCACTTTAGTCTGAGTATTTCGTCTATAAGAGCAAAGCAGTCTAGAAAAAAAATTATTAATGGTGGTCAAATATTTTCAAGATGAGATAAATGATACGGCTAATTAATTTGCCCTAATTGTGTTTTACAAAACAACCTATCTTTATACTTCTAGCCCATTATGTGTGCCTTTAAAAAAAACAAAATGTTCAAACTACTTTCAGCCCCTGTTTTGGGAACCTTCATTGGCTCGTTAGAAATAATAATTTAGTGATAATGGCTCAGGCACCATAATTTTAATGAACAATTATGTCCTTTTTTCATTAAAGCATAAAAAAAAGACATCCGCTGAATGAACACAGAGCCGACGGATAAAGAGGCATAAAAAAAAGGAAGTGCCAACGCCTGTTGCTGTCATGTACAGATAAGAACGCAAGACTCACTGCCAAAGATGCTCTCTGCCCCTTCTTTTCACTCACACAGGGATTCTCATCAACTCAAACCGAAAATCAGTTTGCCTCAGTACCATCGGTCTCCTTGGCGACGACTCCTCAATTTTAACAGGTCCTTCAGGCCTCGATTTTTGTGACACTGCGATAGTTTAGCTTTAGACGTTCAAACTATTCAGGTTTACACCTGGTTATATAAAGGGGTAACAGGAAACACTCTCAAAAGACACAGAAGGTACCATCTATTGTATTTTTCTCACATCTTTAACTGAAAATGAGATGTATTTTTATTTGGCAGAAGATGTAAGCTAGATTTGGTTTCAGTGTAAAGTCTTTCAAATATCTGAAGAGGTACTAATAAAATGAAAGTTCACCTAAACCAGAGTTGGCAAGGAAAGAATGAAATACTTTGTTACTCTACTTATGTAGGCATCTAGTGCAAGTTGTGCATAAAGTCACCCCTCCTGCAAACTGGAAGCCTGGGTTTGTATCCCAGCTGGAGGGAATGAGCTGCAGTGTCGGTCCTTAGACAAGACCCTTCAAGCCCCCACTGCCACCCTGGCTCCCTGAGCAAGACCCTTAACCCCATGGCTAGCCACCTGCTCCCCAGGCACCGCACAATGGCAGCCCACTGCTCCCCTCGGTATATAAAGGGGATGGGTTAAATGCAGAGACTTCATTTTGTTGCTCTGTACTAGTGACAGTGTAATGACAATAAAACGCTTGACCAGCGTACCATGCTAAGCACTCTGGGTTAGCTTTATTGACGTCAACATTTAGACATAAACAGGGGAAATAACAATGGAG